>NC_140722.1:0-20000 GCF_050655825.1 Lonchura striata | reverse complement strand
GTTAGGGTTAGGGTTAGGGTTAGGGTTAGGGTTAGGGTTAGGGTTAGGGTTAGGGTTAGGGTTAGGGTTAGGGTTAGGGTTAGGGTTAGGGTTAGGGTTAGGGTTAGGGTTAGGGTTAGGGTTAGGGTTAGGGTTAGGGTTAGGGTTAGGGTTAGGGTTAGGGTTAGGGTTAGGGTTAGGGTTAGGGTTAGGGTTAGGGTTAGGGTTAGGGTTAGGGTTAGGGTTAGGGTTAGGGTTAGGGTTAGGGTTAGGGTTAGGGTTAGGGTTAGGGTTAGGGTTAGGGTTAGGGTTAGGGTTAGGGTTAGGGTTAGGGTTAGGGTTAGGGTTAGGGTTAGGGTTAGGGTTAGGGTTAGGGTTAGGGTTAGGGTTAGGGTTAGGGTTAGGGTTAGGGTTAGGGTTAGGGTTAGGGTTAGGGTTAGGGTTAGGGTTAGGGTTAGGGTTAGGGTTAGGGTTAGGGTTAGGGTTAGGGTTAGGGTTAGGGTTAGGGTTAGGGTTAGGGTTAGGGTTAGGGTTAGGGTTAGGGTTAGGGTTAGGGTTAGGGTTAGGGTTAGGGTTAGGGTTAGGGTTAGGGTTAGGGTTAGGGTTAGGGTTAGGGTTAGGGTTAGGGTTAGGGTTAGGGTTAGGGTTAGGGTTAGGGTTAGGGTTAGGGTTAGGGTTAGGGTTAGGGTTAGGGTTAGGGTTAGGGTTAGGGTTAGGGTTAGGGTTAGGGTTAGGGTTAGGGTTAGGGTTAGGGTTAGGGTTAGGGTTAGGGTTAGGGTTAGGGTTAGGGTTAGGGTTAGGGTTAGGGTTAGGGTTAGGGTTAGGGTTAGGGTTAGGGTTAGGGTTAGGGTTAGGGTTAGGGTTAGGGTTAGGGTTAGGGTTAGGGTTAGGGTTAGGGTTAGGGTTAGGGTTAGGGTTAGGGTTAGGGTTAGGGTTAGGGTTAGGGTTAGGGTTAGGGTTAGGGTTAGGGTTAGGGTTAGGGTTAGGGTTAGGGTTAGGGTTAGGGTTAGGGTTAGGGTTAGGGTTAGGGTTAGGGTTAGGGTTAGGGTTAGGGTTAGGGTTAGGGTTAGGGTTAGGGTTAGGGTTAGGGTTAGGGTTAGGGTTAGGGTTAGGGTTAGGGTTAGGGTTAGGGTTAGGGTTAGGGTTAGGGTTAGGGTTAGGGTTAGGGTTAGGGTTAGGGTTAGGGTTAGGGTTAGGGTTAGGGTTAGGGTTAGGGTTAGGGTTAGGGTTAGGGTTAGGGTTAGGGTTAGGGTTAGGGTTAGGGTTAGGGTTAGGGTTAGGGTTAGGGTTAGGGTTAGGGTTAGGGTTAGGGTTAGGGTTAGGGTTAGGGTTAGGGTTAGGGTTAGGGTTAGGGTTAGGGTTAGGGTTAGGGTTAGGGTTAGGGTTAGGGTTAGGGTTAGGGTTAGGGTTAGGGTTAGGGTTAGGGTTAGGGTTAGGGTTAGGGTTAGGGTTAGGGTTAGGGTTAGGGTTAGGGTTAGGGTTAGGGTTAGGGTTAGGGTTAGGGTTAGGGTTAGGGTTAGGGTTAGGGTTAGGGTTAGGGTTAGGGTTAGGGTTAGGGTTAGGGTTAGGGTTAGGGTTAGGGTTAGGGTTAGGGTTAGGGTTAGGGTTAGGGTTAGGGTTAGGGTTAGGGTTAGGGTTAGGGTTAGGGTTAGGGTTAGGGTTAGGGTTAGGGTTAGGGTTAGGGTTAGGGTTAGGGTTAGGGTTAGGGTTAGGGTTAGGGTTAGGGTTAGGGTTAGGGTTAGGGTTAGGGTTAGGGTTAGGGTTAGGGTTAGGGTTAGGGTTAGGGTTAGGGTTAGGGTTAGGGTTAGGGTTAGGGTTAGGGTTAGGGTTAGGGTTAGGGTTAGGGTTAGGGTTAGGGTTAGGGTTAGGGTTAGGGTTAGGGTTAGGGTTAGGGTTAGGGTTAGGGTTAGGGTTAGGGTTAGGGTTAGGGTTAGGGTTAGGGTTAGGGTTAGGGTTAGGGTTAGGGTTAGGGTTAGGGTTAGGGTTAGGGTTAGGGTTAGGGTTAGGGTTAGGGTTAGGGTTAGGGTTAGGGTTAGGGTTAGGGTTAGGGTTAGGGTTAGGGTTAGGGTTAGGGTTAGGGTTAGGGTTAGGGTTAGGGTTAGGGTTAGGGTTAGGGTTAGGGTTAGGGTTAGGGTTAGGGTTAGGGTTAGGGTTAGGGTTAGGGTTAGGGTTAGGGTTAGGGTTAGGGTTAGGGTTAGGGTTAGGGTTAGGGTTAGGGTTAGGGTTAGGGTTAGGGTTAGGGTTAGGGTTAGGGTTAGGGTTAGGGTTAGGGTTAGGGTTAGGGTTAGGGTTAGGGTTAGGGTTAGGGTTAGGGTTAGGGTTAGGGTTAGGGTTAGGGTTAGGGTTAGGGTTAGGGTTAGGGTTAGGGTTAGGGTTAGGGTTAGGGTTAGGGTTAGGGTTAGGGTTAGGGTTAGGGTTAGGGTTAGGGTTAGGGTTAGGGTTAGGGTTAGGGTTAGGGTTAGGGTTAGGGTTAGGGTTAGGGTTAGGGTTAGGGTTAGGGTTAGGGTTAGGGTTAGGGTTAGGGTTAGGGTTAGGGTTAGGGTTAGGGTTAGGGTTAGGGTTAGGGTTAGGGTTAGGGTTAGGGTTAGGGTTAGGGTTAGGGTTAGGGTTAGGGTTAGGGTTAGGGTTAGGGTTAGGGTTAGGGTTAGGGTTAGGGTTAGGGTTAGGGTTAGGGTTAGGGTTAGGGTTAGGGTTAGGGTTAGGGTTAGGGTTAGGGTTAGGGTTAGGGTTAGGGTTAGGGTTAGGGTTAGGGTTAGGGTTAGGGTTAGGGTTAGGGTTAGGGTTAGGGTTAGGGTTAGGGTTAGGGTTAGGGTTAGGGTTAGGGTTAGGGTTAGGGTTAGGGTTAGGGTTAGGGTTAGGGTTAGGGTTAGGGTTAGGGTTAGGGTTAGGGTTAGGGTTAGGGTTAGGGTTAGGGTTAGGGTTAGGGTTAGGGTTAGGGTTAGGGTTAGGGTTAGGGTTAGGGTTAGGGTTAGGGTTAGGGTTAGGGTTAGGGTTAGGGTTAGGGTTAGGGTTAGGGTTAGGGTTAGGGTTAGGGTTAGGGTTAGGGGTTAGGGGTTAGGGTTAGGGTTAGGGTTAGGGTTAGGGTTAGGGTTAGGGTTAGGGTTAGGGTTAGGGTTAGGGTTAGGGTTAGGGTTAGGGTTAGGGTTAGGGTTAGGGTTAGGGTTAGGGTTAGGGTTAGGGTTAGGGTTAGGGTTAGGGTTAGGGTTAGGGTTAGGGTTAGGGTTAGGGTTAGGGTTAGGGTTAGGGTTAGGGTTAGGGTTAGGGTTAGGGTTAGGGTTAGGGTTAGGGTTAGGGTTAGGGTTAGGGTTAGGGTTAGGGTTAGGGTTAGGGTTAGGGTTAGGGTTAGGGTTAGGGTTAGGGTTAGGGTTAGGGTTAGGGTTAGGGTTAGGGTTAGGGTTAGGGTTAGGGTTAGGGTTAGGGTTAGGGTTAGGGTTAGGGTTAGGGTTAGGGTTAGGGTTAGGGTTAGGGTTAGGGTTAGGGTTAGGGTTAGGGTTAGGGTTAGGGTTAGGGTTAGGGTTAGGGTTAGGGTTAGGGTTAGGGTTAGGGTTAGGGTTAGGGTTAGGGTTAGGGTTAGGGTTAGGGTTAGGGTTAGGGTTAGGGTTAGGGTTAGGGTTAGGGTTAGGGTTAGGTTAGGGTTAGGGTTAGGGTTAGGGTTAGGGTTAGGGTTAGGGTTAGGGTTAGGGTTAGGGTTAGGGTTAGGGTTAGGGTTAGGGTTAGGGTTAGGGTTAGGGTTAGGGTTAGGGTTAGGGTTAGGGTTAGGGTTAGGGTTAGGGTTAGGGTTAGGGTTAGGGTTAGGGTTAGGGTTAGGGTTAGGGTTAGGGTTAGGGTTAGGGTTAGGGTTAGGGTTAGGGTTAGGGTTAGGGTTAGGGTTAGGGTTAGGGTTAGGGTTAGGGTTAGGGTTAGGGTTAGGGTTAGGGTTAGGGTTAGGGTTAGGGTTAGGGTTAGGGTTAGGGTTAGGGTTAGGGTTAGGGTTAGGGTTAGGGTTAGGGTTAGGGTTAGGGTTAGGGTTAGGGTTAGGGTTAGGGTTAGGGTTAGGGTTAGGGTTAGGGTTAGGGTTAGGGTTAGGGTTAGGGTTAGGGTTAGGGTTAGGGTTAGGGTTAGGGTTAGGGTTAGGGTTAGGGTTAGGGTTAGGGTTAGGGTTAGGGTTAGGGTTAGGGTTAGGGTTAGGGTTAGGGTTAGGGTTAGGGTTAGGGTTAGGGTTAGGGTTAGGGTTAGGGTTAGGGTTAGGGTTAGGGTTAGGGTTAGGGTTAGGGTTAGGGTTAGGGTTAGGGTTAGGGTTAGGGTTAGGGTTAGGGTTAGGGTTAGGGTTAGGGTTAGGGTTAGGGTTAGGGTTAGGGTTAGGGTTAGGGTTAGGGTTAGGGTTAGGGTTAGGGTTAGGGTTAGGGTTAGGGTTAGGGTTAGGGTTAGGGTTAGGGTTAGGGTTAGGGTTAGGGTTAGGGTTAGGGTTAGGGTTAGGGTTAGGGTTAGGGTTAGGGTTAGGGTTAGGGTTAGGGTTAGGGTTAGGGTTAGGGTTAGGGTTAGGGTTAGGGTTAGGGTTAGGGTTAGGGTTAGGGTTAGGGTTAGGGTTAGGGTTAGGGTTAGGGTTAGGGTTAGGGTTAGGGTTAGGGTTAGGGTTAGGGTTAGGGTTAGGGTTAGGGTTAGGGTTAGGGTTAGGGTTAGGGTTAGGGTTAGGGTTAGGGTTAGGGTTAGGGTTAGGGTTAGGGTTAGGGTTAGGGTTAGGGTTAGGGTTAGGGTTAGGGTTAGGGTTAGGGTTAGGGTTAGGGTTAGGGTTAGGGTTAGGGTTAGGGTTAGGGTTAGGGTTAGGGTTAGGGTTAGGGTTAGGGTTAGGGTTAGGGTTAGGGTTAGGGTTAGGGTTAGGGTTAGGGTTAGGGTTAGGGTTAGGGTTAGGGTTAGGGTTAGGGTTAGGGTTAGGGTTAGGGTTAGGGTTAGGGTTAGGGTTAGGGTTAGGGTTAGGGTTAGGGTTAGGGTTAGGGTTAGGGTTAGGGTTAGGGTTAGGGTTAGGGTTAGGGTTAGGGTTAGGGTTAGGGTTAGGGTTAGGGTTAGGGTTAGGGTTAGGGTTAGGGTTAGGGTTAGGGTTAGGGTTAGGGTTAGGGTTAGGGTTAGGGTTAGGGTTAGGGTTAGGGTTAGGGTTAGGGTTAGGGTTAGGGTTAGGGTTAGGGTTAGGGTTAGGGTTAGGGTTAGGGTTAGGGTTAGGGTTAGGGTTAGGGTTAGGGTTAGGGTTAGGGTTAGGGTTAGGGTTAGGGTTAGGGTTAGGGTTAGGGTTAGGGTTAGGGTTAGGGTTAGGGTTAGGGTTAGGGTTAGGGTTAGGGTTAGGGTTAGGGTTAGGGTTAGGGTTAGGGTTAGGGTTAGGGTTAGGGTTAGGGTTAGGGTTAGGGTTAGGGTTAGGGTTAGGGTTAGGGTTAGGGTTAGGGTTAGGGTTAGGGTTAGGGTTAGGGTTAGGGTTAGGGTTAGGGTTAGGGTTAGGGTTAGGGTTAGGGTTAGGGTTAGGGTTAGGGTTAGGGTTAGGGTTAGGGTTAGGGTTAGGGTTAGGGTTAGGGTTAGGGTTAGGGTTAGGGTTAGGGTTAGGGTTAGGGTTAGGGTTAGGGTTAGGGTTAGGGTTAGGGTTAGGGTTAGGGTTAGGGTTAGGGTTAGGGTTAGGGTTAGGGTTAGGGTTAGGGTTAGGGTTAGGGTTAGGGTTAGGGTTAGGGTTAGGGTTAGGGTTAGGGTTAGGGTTAGGGTTAGGGTTAGGGTTAGGGTTAGGGTTAGGGTTAGGGTTAGGGTTAGGGTTAGGGTTAGGGTTAGGGTTAGGGTTAGGGTTAGGGTTAGGGTTAGGGTTAGGGTTAGGGTTAGGGTTAGGGTTAGGGTTAGGGTTAGGGTTAGGGTTAGGGTTAGGGTTAGGGTTAGGGTTAGGGTTAGGGTTAGGGTTAGGGTTAGGGTTAGGGTTAGGGTTAGGGTTAGGGTTAGGGTTAGGGTTAGGGTTAGGGTTAGGGTTAGGGTTAGGGTTAGGGTTAGGGTTAGGGTTAGGGTTAGGGTTAGGGTTAGGGTTAGGGTTAGGGTTAGGGTTAGGGTTAGGGTTAGGGTTAGGGTTAGGGTTAGGGTTAGGGTTAGGGTTAGGGTTAGGGTTAGGGTTAGGGTTAGGGTTAGGGTTAGGGTTAGGGTTAGGGTTAGGGTTAGGGTTAGGGTTAGGGTTAGGGTTAGGGTTAGGGTTAGGGTTAGGGTTAGGGTTAGGGTTAGGGTTAGGGTTAGGGTTAGGGTTAGGGTTAGGGTTAGGGTTAGGGTTAGGGTTAGGGTTAGGGTTAGGGTTAGGGTTAGGGTTAGGGTTAGGGTTAGGGTTAGGGTTAGGGTTAGGGTTAGGGTTAGGGTTAGGGTTAGGGTTAGGGTTAGGGTTAGGGTTAGGGTTAGGGTTAGGGTTAGGGTTAGGGTTAGGGTTAGGGTTAGGGTTAGGGTTAGGGTTAGGGTTAGGGTTAGGGTTAGGGTTAGGGTTAGGGTTAGGGTTAGGGTTAGGGTTAGGGTTAGGGTTAGGGTTAGGGTTAGGGTTAGGGTTAGGGTTAGGGTTAGGGTTAGGGTTAGGGTTAGGGTTAGGGTTAGGGTTAGGGTTAGGGTTAGGGTTAGGGTTAGGGTTAGGGTTAGGGTTAGGGTTAGGGTTAGGGTTAGGGTTAGGGTTAGGGTTAGGGTTAGGGTTAGGGTTAGGGTTAGGGTTAGGGTTAGGGTTAGGGTTAGGGTTAGGGTTAGGGTTAGGGTTAGGGTTAGGGTTAGGGTTAGGGTTAGGGTTAGGGTTAGGGTTAGGGTTAGGGTTAGGGTTAGGGTTAGGGTTAGGGTTAGGGTTAGGGTTAGGGTTAGGGTTAGGGTTAGGGTTAGGGTTAGGGTTAGGGTTAGGGTTAGGGTTAGGGTTAGGGTTAGGGTTAGGGTTAGGGTTAGGGTTAGGGTTAGGGTTAGGGTTAGGGTTAGGGTTAGGGTTAGGGTTAGGGTTAGGGTTAGGGTTAGGGTTAGGGTTAGGGTTAGGGTTAGGGTTAGGGTTAGGGTTAGGGTTAGGGTTAGGGTTAGGGTTAGGGTTAGGGTTAGGGTTAGGGTTAGGGTTAGGGTTAGGGTTAGGGTTAGGGTTAGGGTTAGGGTTAGGGTTAGGGTTAGGGTTAGGGTTAGGGTTAGGGTTAGGGTTAGGGTTAGGGTTAGGGTTAGGGTTAGGGTTAGGGTTAGGGTTAGGGTTAGGGTTAGGGTTAGGGTTAGGGTTAGGGTTAGGGTTAGGGTTAGGGTTAGGGTTAGGGTTAGGGTTAGGGGTTAGGGTTAGGGTTAGGGTTAGGGTTAGGGTTAGGGTTAGGGTTAGGGTTAGGGTTAGGGTTAGGGTTAGGGTTAGGGTTAGGGTTAGGGTTAGGGTTAGGGTTAGGGTTAGGGTTAGGGTTAGGGTTAGGGTTAGGGTTAGGGTTAGGGTTAGGGTTAGGGTTAGGGTTAGGGTTAGGGTTAGGGTTAGGGTTAGGGTTAGGGTTAGGGTTAGGGTTAGGGTTAGGGTTAGGGTTAGGGTTAGGGTTAGGGTTAGGGTTAGGGTTAGGGTTAGGGTTAGGGTTAGGGTTAGGGTTAGGGTTAGGGTTAGGGTTAGGGTTAGGGTTAGGGTTAGGGTTAGGGTTAGGGTTAGGGTTAGGGTTAGGGTTAGGGTTAGGGTTAGGGTTAGGGTTAGGGTTAGGGTTAGGGTTAGGGTTAGGGTTAGGGTTAGGGTTAGGGTTAGGGTTAGGGTTAGGGTTAGGGTTAGGGTTAGGGTTAGGGTTAGGGTTAGGGTTAGGGTTAGGGTTAGGGTTAGGGTTAGGGTTAGGGTTAGGGTTAGGGTTAGGGTTAGGGTTAGGGTTAGGGTTAGGGTTAGGGTTAGGGTTAGGGTTAGGGTTAGGGTTAGGGTTAGGGTTAGGGTTAGGGTTAGGGTTAGGGTTAGGGTTAGGGTTAGGGTTAGGGTTAGGGTTAGGGTTAGGGTTAGGGTTAGGGTTAGGGTTAGGGTTAGGGTTAGGGTTAGGGTTAGGGTTAGGGTTAGGGTTAGGGTTAGGGTTAGGGTTAGGGTTAGGGTTAGGGTTAGGGTTAGGGTTAGGGTTAGGGTTAGGGTTAGGGTTAGGGTTAGGGTTAGGGTTAGGGTTAGGGTTAGGGTTAGGGTTAGGGTTAGGGTTAGGGTTAGGGTTAGGGTTAGGGTTAGGGTTAGGGTTAGGGTTAGGGTTAGGGTTAGGGTTAGGGTTAGGGTTAGGGTTAGGGTTAGGGTTAGGGTTAGGGTTAGGGTTAGGGTTAGGGTTAGGGTTAGGGTTAGGGTTAGGGTTAGGGTTAGGGTTAGGGTTAGGGTTAGGGTTAGGGTTAGGGTTAGGGTTAGGGTTAGGGTTAGGGTTAGGGTTAGGGTTAGGGTTAGGGTTAGGGTTAGGGTTAGGGTTAGGGTTAGGGTTAGGGTTAGGGTTAGGGTTAGGGTTAGGGTTAGGGTTAGGGTTAGGGTTAGGGTTAGGGTTAGGGTTAGGGTTAGGGTTAGGGTTAGGGTTAGGGTTAGGGTTAGGGTTAGGGTTAGGGTTAGGGTTAGGGTTAGGGTTAGGGTTAGGGTTAGGGTTAGGGTTAGGGTTAGGGTTAGGGTTAGGGTTAGGGTTAGGGTTAGGGTTAGGGTTAGGGTTAGGGTTAGGGTTAGGGTTAGGGTTAGGGTTAGGGTTAGGGTTAGGGTTAGGGTTAGGGTTAGGGTTAGGGTTAGGGTTAGGGTTAGGGTTAGGGTTAGGGTTAGGGTTAGGGTTAGGGTTAGGGTTAGGGTTAGGGTTAGGGTTAGGGTTAGGGTTAGGGTTAGGGTTAGGGTTAGGGTTAGGGTTAGGGTTAGGGTTAGGGTTAGGGTTAGGGTTAGGGTTAGGGTTAGGGTTAGGGTTAGGGTTAGGGTTAGGGTTAGGGTTAGGGTTAGGGTTAGGGTTAGGGTTAGGGTTAGGGTTAGGGTTAGGGTTAGGGTTAGGGTTAGGGTTAGGGTTAGGGTTAGGGTTAGGGTTAGGGTTAGGGTTAGGGTTAGGGTTAGGGTTAGGGTTAGGGTTAGGGTTAGGGTTAGGGTTAGGGTTAGGGTTAGGGTTAGGGTTAGGGTTAGGGTTAGGGTTAGGGTTAGGGTTAGGGTTAGGGTTAGGGTTAGGGTTAGGGTTAGGGTTAGGGTTAGGGTTAGGGTTAGGGTTAGGGTTAGGGTTAGGGTTAGGGTTAGGGTTAGGGTTAGGGTTAGGGTTAGGGTTAGGGTTAGGGTTAGGGTTAGGGTTAGGGTTAGGGTTAGGGTTAGGGTTAGGGTTAGGGTTAGGGTTAGGGTTAGGGTTAGGGTTAGGGTTAGGGTTAGGGTTAGGGTTAGGGTTAGGGTTAGGGTTAGGGTTAGGGTTAGGGTTAGGGTTAGGGTTAGGGTTAGGGTTAGGGTTAGGGTTAGGGTTAGGGTTAGGGTTAGGGTTAGGGTTAGGGTTAGGGTTAGGGTTAGGGTTAGGGTTAGGGTTAGGGTTAGGGTTAGGGTTAGGGTTAGGGTTAGGGTTAGGGTTAGGGTTAGGGTTAGGGTTAGGGTTAGGGTTAGGGTTAGGGTTAGGGTTAGGGTTAGGGTTAGGGTTAGGGTTAGGGTTAGGGTTAGGGTTAGGGTTAGGGTTAGGGTTAGGGTTAGGGTTAGGGTTAGGGTTAGGGTTAGGGTTAGGGTTAGGGTTAGGGTTAGGGTTAGGGTTAGGGTTAGGGTTAGGGTTAGGGTTAGGGTTAGGGTTAGGGTTAGGGTTAGGGTTAGGGTTAGGGTTAGGGTTAGGGTTAGGGTTAGGGTTAGGGTTAGGGTTAGGGTTAGGGTTAGGGTTAGGGTTAGGGTTAGGGTTAGGGTTAGGGTTAGGGTTAGGGTTAGGGTTAGGGTTAGGGTTAGGGTTAGGGTTAGGGTTAGGGTTAGGGTTAGGGTTAGGGTTAGGGTTAGGGTTAGGGTTAGGGTTAGGGTTAGGGTTAGGGTTAGGGTTAGGGTTAGGGTTAGGGTTAGGGTTAGGGTTAGGGTTAGGGTTAGGGTTAGGGTTAGGGTTAGGGTTAGGGTTAGGGTTAGGGTTAGGGTTAGGGTTAGGGTTAGGGTTAGGGTTAGGGTTAGGGTTAGGGTTAGGGTTAGGGTTAGGGTTAGGGTTAGGGTTAGGGTTAGGGTTAGGGTTAGGGTTAGGGTTAGGGTTAGGGTTAGGGTTAGGGTTAGGGTTAGGGTTAGGGTTAGGGTTAGGGTTAGGGTTAGGGTTAGGGTTAGGGTTAGGGTTAGGGTTAGGGTTAGGGTTAGGGTTAGGGTTAGGGTTAGGGTTAGGGTTAGGGTTAGGGTTAGGGTTAGGGTTAGGGTTAGGGTTAGGGTTAGGGTTAGGGTTAGGGTTAGGGTTAGGGTTAGGGTTAGGGTTAGGGTTAGGGTTAGGGTTAGGGTTAGGGTTAGGGTTAGGGTTAGGGTTAGGGTTAGGGTTAGGGTTAGGGTTAGGGTTAGGGTTAGGGTTAGGGTTAGGGTTAGGGTTAGGGTTAGGGTTAGGGTTAGGGTTAGGGTTAGGGTTAGGGTTAGGGTTAGGGTTAGGGTTAGGGTTAGGGTTAGGGTTAGGGTTAGGGTTAGGGTTAGGGTTAGGGTTAGGGTTAGGGTTAGGGTTAGGGTTAGGGTTAGGGTTAGGGTTAGGGTTAGGGTTAGGGTTAGGGTTAGGGTTAGGGTTAGGGTTAGGGTTAGGGTTAGGGTTAGGGTTAGGGTTAGGGTTAGGGTTAGGGTTAGGGTTAGGGTTAGGGTTAGGGTTAGGGTTAGGGTTAGGGTTAGGGTTAGGGTTAGGGTTAGGGTTAGGGTTAGGGTTAGGGTTAGGGTTAGGGTTAGGGTTAGGGTTAGGGTTAGGGTTAGGGTTAGGGTTAGGGTTAGGGTTAGGGTTAGGGTTAGGGTTAGGGTTAGGGTTAGGGTTAGGGTTAGGGTTAGGGTTAGGGTTAGGGTTAGGGTTAGGGTTAGGGTTAGGGTTAGGGTTAGGGTTAGGGTTAGGGTTAGGGTTAGGGTTAGGGTTAGGGTTAGGGTTAGGGTTAGGGTTAGGGTTAGGGTTAGGGTTAGGGTTAGGGTTAGGGTTAGGGTTAGGGTTAGGGTTAGGGTTAGGGTTAGGGTTAGGGTTAGGGTTAGGGTTAGGGTTAGGGTTAGGGTTAGGGTTAGGGTTAGGGTTAGGGTTAGGGTTAGGGTTAGGGTTAGGGTTAGGGTTAGGGTTAGGGTTAGGGTTAGGGTTAGGGTTAGGGTTAGGGTTAGGGTTAGGGTTAGGGTTAGGGTTAGGGTTAGGGTTAGGGTTAGGGTTAGGGTTAGGGTTAGGGTTAGGGTTAGGGTTAGGGTTAGGGTTAGGGTTAGGGTTAGGGTTAGGGTTAGGGTTAGGGTTAGGGTTAGGGTTAGGGTTAGGGTTAGGGTTAGGGTTAGGGTTAGGGTTAGGGTTAGGGTTAGGGTTAGGGTTAGGGTTAGGGTTAGGGTTAGGGTTAGGGTTAGGGTTAGGGTTAGGGTTAGGGTTAGGGTTAGGGTTAGGGTTAGGGTTAGGGTTAGGGTTAGGGTTAGGGTTAGGGTTAGGGTTAGGGTTAGGGTTAGGGTTAGGGTTAGGGTTAGGGTTAGGGTTAGGGTTAGGGTTAGGGTTAGGGTTAGGGTTAGGGTTAGGGTTAGGGTTAGGGTTAGGGTTAGGGTTAGGGTTAGGGTTAGGGTTAGGGTTAGGGTTAGGGTTAGGGTTAGGGTTAGGGTTAGGGTTAGGGTTAGGGTTAGGGTTAGGGTTAGGGTTAGGGTTAGGGTTAGGGTTAGGGTTAGGGTTAGGGTTAGGGTTAGGGTTAGGGTTAGGGTTAGGGTTAGGGTTAGGGTTAGGGTTAGGGTTAGGGTTAGGGTTAGGGTTAGGGTTAGGGTTAGGGTTAGGGTTAGGGTTAGGGTTAGGGTTAGGGTTAGGGTTAGGGTTAGGGTTAGGGTTAGGGTTAGGGTTAGGGTTAGGGTTAGGGTTAGGGTTAGGGTTAGGGTTAGGGTTAGGGTTAGGGTTAGGGTTAGGGTTAGGGTTAGGGTTAGGGTTAGGGTTAGGGTTAGGGTTAGGGTTAGGGTTAGGGTTAGGGTTAGGGTTAGGGTTAGGGTTAGGGTTAGGGTTAGGGTTAGGGTTAGGGTTAGGGTTAGGGTTAGGGTTAGGGTTAGGGTTAGGGTTAGGGTTAGGGTTAGGGTTAGGGTTAGGGTTAGGGTTAGGGTTAGGGTTAGGGTTAGGGTTAGGGTTAGGGTTAGGGTTAGGGTTAGGGTTAGGGTTAGGGTTAGGGTTAGGGTTAGGGTTAGGGTTAGGGTTAGGGTTAGGGTTAGGGTTAGGGTTAGGGTTAGGGTTAGGGTTAGGGTTAGGGTTAGGGTTAGGGTTAGGGTTAGGGTTAGGGTTAGGGTTAGGGTTAGGGTTAGGGTTAGGGTTAGGGTTAGGGTTAGGGTTAGGGTTAGGGTTAGGGTTAGGGTTAGGGTTAGGGTTAGGGTTAGGGTTAGGGTTAGGGTTAGGGTTAGGGTTAGGGTTAGGGTTAGGGTTAGGGTTAGGGTTAGGGTTAGGGTTAGGGTTAGGGTTAGGGTTAGGGTTAGGGTTAGGGTTAGGGTTAGGGTTAGGGTTAGGGTTAGGGTTAGGGTTAGGGTTAGGGTTAGGGTTAGGGTTAGGGTTAGGGTTAGGGTTAGGGTTAGGGTTAGGGTTAGGGTTAGGGTTAGGGTTAGGGTTAGGGTTAGGGTTAGGGTTAGGGTTAGGGTTAGGGTTAGGGTTAGGGTTAGGGTTAGGGTTAGGGTTAGGGTTAGGGTTAGGGTTAGGGTTAGGGTTAGGGTTAGGGTTAGGGTTAGGGTTAGGGTTAGGGTTAGGGTTAGGGTTAGGGTTAGGGTTAGGGTTAGGGTTAGGGTTAGGGTTAGGGTTAGGGTTAGGGTTAGGGTTAGGGTTAGGGTTAGGGTTAGGGTTAGGGTTAGGGTTAGGGTTAGGGTTAGGGTTAGGGTTAGGGTTAGGGTTAGGGTTAGGGTTAGGGTTAGGGTTAGGGTTAGGGTTAGGGTTAGGGTTAGGGTTAGGGTTAGGGTTAGGGTTAGGGTTAGGGTTAGGGTTAGGGTTAGGGTTAGGGTTAGGGTTAGGGTTAGGGTTAGGGTTAGGGTTAGGGTTAGGGTTAGGGTTAGGGTTAGGGTTAGGGTTAGGGTTAGGGTTAGGGTTAGGGTTAGGGTTAGGGTTAGGGTTAGGGTTAGGGTTAGGGTTAGGGTTAGGGTTAGGGTTAGGGTTAGGGTTAGGGTTAGGGTTAGGGTTAGGGTTAGGGTTAGGGTTAGGGTTAGGGTTAGGGTTAGGGTTAGGGTTAGGGTTAGGGTTAGGGTTAGGGTTAGGGTTAGGGTTAGGGTTAGGGTTAGGGTTAGGGTTAGGGTTAGGGTTAGGGTTAGGGTTAGGGTTAGGGTTAGGGTTAGGGTTAGGGTTAGGGTTAGGGTTAGGGTTAGGGTTAGGGTTAGGGTTAGGGTTAGGGTTAGGGTTAGGGTTAGGGTTAGGGTTAGGGTTAGGGTTAGGGTTAGGGTTAGGGTTAGGGTTAGGGTTAGGGTTAGGGTTAGGGTTAGGGTTAGGGTTAGGGTTAGGGTTAGGGTTAGGGTTAGGGTTAGGGTTAGGGTTAGGGTTAGGGTTAGGGTTAGGGTTAGGGTTAGGGTTAGGGTTAGGGTTAGGGTTAGGGTTAGGGTTAGGGTTAGGGTTAGGGTTAGGGTTAGGGTTAGGGTTAGGGTTAGGGTTAGGGTTAGGGTTAGGGTTAGGGTTAGGGTTAGGGTTAGGGTTAGGGTTAGGGTTAGGGTTAGGGTTAGGGTTAGGGTTAGGGTTAGGGTTAGGGTTAGGGTTAGGGTTAGGGTTAGGGTTAGGGTTAGGGTTAGGGTTAGGGTTAGGGTTAGGGTTAGGGTTAGGGTTAGGGTTAGGGTTAGGGTTAGGGTTAGGGTTAGGGTTAGGGTTAGGGTTAGGGTTAGGGTTAGGGTTAGGGTTAGGGTTAGGGTTAGGGTTAGGGTTAGGGTTAGGGTTAGGGTTAGGGTTAGGGTTAGGGTTAGGGTTAGGGTTAGGGTTAGGGTTAGGGTTAGGGTTAGGGTTAGGGTTAGGGTTAGGGTTAGGGTTAGGGTTAGGGTTAGGGTTAGGGTTAGGGTTAGGGTTAGGGTTAGGGTTAGGGTTAGGGTTAGGGTTAGGGTTAGGGTTAGGGTTAGGGTTAGGGTTAGGGTTAGGGTTAGGGTTAGGGTTAGGGTTAGGGTTAGGGTTAGGGTTAGGGTTAGGGTTAGGGTTAGGGTTAGGGTTAGGGTTAGGGTTAGGGTTAGGGTTAGGGTTAGGGTTAGGGTTAGGGTTAGGGTTAGGGTTAGGGTTAGGGTTAGGGTTAGGGTTAGGGTTAGGGTTAGGGTTAGGGTTAGGGTTAGGGTTAGGGTTAGGGTTAGGGTTAGGGTTAGGGTTAGGGTTAGGGTTAGGGTTAGGGTTAGGGTTAGGGTTAGGGTTAGGGTTAGGGTTAGGGTTAGGGTTAGGGTTAGGGTTAGGGTTAGGGTTAGGGTTAGGGTTAGGGTTAGGGTTAGGGTTAGGGTTAGGGTTAGGGTTAGGGTTAGGGTTAGGGTTAGGGTTAGGGTTAGGGTTAGGGTTAGGGTTAGGGTTAGGGTTAGGGTTAGGGTTAGGGTTAGGGTTAGGGTTAGGGTTAGGGTTAGGGTTAGGGTTAGGGTTAGGGTTAGGGTTAGGGTTAGGGTTAGGGTTAGGGTTAGGGTTAGGGTTAGGGTTAGGGTTAGGGTTAGGGTTAGGGTTAGGGTTAGGGTTAGGGTTAGGGTTAGGGTTAGGGTTAGGGTTAGGGTTAGGGTTAGGGTTAGGGTTAGGGTTAGGGTTAGGGTTAGGGTTAGGGTTAGGGTTAGGGTTAGGGTTAGGGTTAGGGTTAGGGTTAGGGTTAGGGTTAGGGTTAGGGTTAGGGTTAGGGTTAGGGTTAGGGTTAGGGTTAGGGTTAGGGTTAGGGTTAGGGTTAGGGTTAGGGTTAGGGTTAGGGTTAGGGTTAGGGTTAGGGTTAGGGTTAGGGTTAGGGTTAGGGTTAGGGTTAGGGTTAGGGTTAGGGTTAGGGTTAGGGTTAGGGTTAGGGTTAGGGTTAGGGTTAGGGTTAGGGTTAGGGTTAGGGTTAGGGTTAGGGTTAGGGTTAGGGTTAGGGTTAGGGTTAGGGTTAGGGTTAGGGTTAGGGTTAGGGTTAGGGTTAGGGTTAGGGTTAGGGTTAGGGTTAGGGTTAGGGTTAGGGTTAGGGTTAGGGTTAGGGTTAGGGTTAGGGTTAGGGTTAGGGTTAGGGTTAGGGTTAGGGTTAGGGTTAGGGTTAGGGTTAGGGTTAGGGTTAGGGTTAGGGTTAGGGTTAGGGTTAGGGTTAGGGTTAGGGTTAGGGTTAGGGTTAGGGTTAGGGTTAGGGTTAGGGTTAGGGTTAGGGTTAGGGTTAGGGTTAGGGTTAGGGTTAGGGTTAGGGTTAGGGTTAGGGTTAGGGTTAGGGTTAGGGTTAGGGTTAGGGTTAGGGTTAGGGTTAGGGTTAGGGTTAGGGTTAGGGTTAGGGTTAGGGTTAGGGTTAGGGTTAGGGTTAGGGTTAGGGTTAGGGTTAGGGTTAGGGTTAGGGTTAGGGTTAGGGTTAGGGTTAGGGTTAGGGTTAGGGTTAGGGTTAGGGTTAGGGTTAGGGTTAGGGTTAGGGTTAGGGTTAGGGTTAGGGTTAGGGTTAGGGTTAGGGTTAGGGTTAGGGTTAGGGTTAGGGTTAGGGTTAGGGTTAGGGTTAGGGTTAGGGTTAGGGTTAGGGTTAGGGTTAGGGTTAGGGTTAGGGTTAGGGTTAGGGTTAGGGTTAGGGTTAGGGTTAGGGTTAGGGTTAGGGTTAGGGTTAGGGTTAGGGTTAGGGTTAGGGTTAGGGTTAGGGTTAGGGTTAGGGTTAGGGTTAGGGTTAGGGTTAGGGTTAGGGTTAGGGTTAGGGTTAGGGTTAGGGTTAGGGTTAGGGTTAGGGTTAGGGTTAGGGTTAGGGTTAGGGTTAGGGTTAGGGTTAGGGTTAGGGTTAGGGTTAGGGTTAGGGTTAGGGTTAGGGTTAGGGTTAGGGTTAGGGTTAGGGTTAGGGTTAGGGTTAGGGTTAGGGTTAGGGTTAGGGTTAGGGTTAGGGTTAGGGTTAGGGTTAGGGTTAGGGTTAGGGTTAGGGTTAGGGTTAGGGTTAGGGTTAGGGTTAGGGTTAGGGTTAGGGTTAGGGTTAGGGTTAGGGTTAGGGTTAGGGTTAGGGTTAGGGTTAGGGTTAGGGTTAGGGTTAGGGTTAGGGTTAGGGTTAGGGTTAGGGTTAGGGTTAGGGTTAGGGTTAGGGTTAGGGTTAGGGTTAGGGTTAGGGTTAGGGTTAGGGTTAGGGTTAGGGTTAGGGTTAGGGTTAGGGTTAGGGTTAGGGTTAGGGTTAGGGTTAGGGTTAGGGTTAGGGTTAGGGTTAGGGTTAGGGTTAGGGTTAGGGTTAGGGTTAGGGTTAGGGTTAGGGTTAGGGTTAGGGTTAGGGTTAGGGTTAGGGTTAGGGTTAGGGTTAGGGTTAGGGTTAGGGTTAGGGTTAGGGTTAGGGTTAGGGTTAGGGTTAGGGTTAGGGTTAGGGTTAGGGTTAGGGTTAGGGTTAGGGTTAGGGTTAGGGTTAGGGTTAGGGTTAGGGTTAGGGTTAGGGTTAGGGTTAGGGTTAGGGTTAGGGTTAGGGTTAGGGTTAGGGTTAGGGTTAGGGTTAGGGTTAGGGTTAGGGTTAGGGTTAGGGTTAGGGTTAGGGTTAGGGTTAGGGTTAGGGTTAGGGTTAGGGTTAGGGTTAGGGTTAGGGTTAGGGTTAGGGTTAGGGTTAGGGTTAGGGTTAGGGTTAGGGTTAGGGTTAGGGTTAGGGTTAGGGTTAGGGTTAGGGTTAGGGTTAGGGTTAGGGTTAGGGTTAGGGTTAGGGTTAGGGTTAGGGTTAGGGTTAGGGTTAGGGTTAGGGTTAGGGTTAGGGTTAGGGTTAGGGTTAGGGTTAGGGTTAGGGTTAGGGTTAGGGTTAGGGTTAGGGTTAGGGTTAGGGTTAGGGTTAGGGTTAGGGTTAGGGTTAGGGTTAGGGTTAGGGTTAGGGTTAGGGTTAGGGTTAGGGTTAGGGTTAGGGTTAGGGTTAGGGTTAGGGTTAGGGTTAGGGTTAGGGTTAGGGTTAGGGTTAGGGTTAGGGTTAGGGTTAGGGTTAGGGTTAGGGTTAGGGTTAGGGTTAGGGTTAGGGTTAGGGTTAGGGTTAGGGTTAGGGTTAGGGTTAGGGTTAGGGTTAGGGTTAGGGTTAGGGTTAGGGTTAGGGTTAGGGTTAGGGTTAGGGTTAGGGTTAGGGTTAGGGTTAGGGTTAGGGTTAGGGTTAGGGTTAGGGTTAGGGTTAGGGTTAGGGTTAGGGTTAGGGTTAGGGTTAGGGTTAGGGTTAGGGTTAGGGTTAGGGTTAGGGTTAGGGTTAGGGTTAGGGTTAGGGTTAGGGTTAGGGTTAGGGTTAGGGTTAGGGTTAGGGTTAGGGTTAGGGTTAGGGTTAGGGTTAGGGTTAGGGTTAGGGTTAGGGTTAGGGTTAGGGTTAGGGTTAGGGTTAGGGTTAGGGTTAGGGTTAGGGTTAGGGTTAGGGTTAGGGTTAGGGTTAGGGTTAGGGTTAGGGTTAGGGTTAGGGTTAGGGTTAGGGTTAGGGTTAGGGTTAGGGTTAGGGTTAGGGTTAGGGTTAGGGTTAGGGTTAGGGTTAGGGTTAGGGTTAGGGTTAGGGTTAGGGTTAGGGTTAGGGTTAGGGTTAGGGTTAGGGTTAGGGTTAGGGTTAGGGTTAGGGTTAGGGTTAGGGTTAGGGTTAGGGTTAGGGTTAGGGTTAGGGTTAGGGTTAGGGTTAGGGTTAGGGTTAGGGTTAGGGTTAGGGTTAGGGTTAGGGTTAGGGTTAGGGTTAGGGTTAGGGTTAGGGTTAGGGTTAGGGTTAGGGTTAGGGTTAGGGTTAGGGTTAGGGTTAGGGTTAGGGTTAGGGTTAGGGTTAGGGTTAGGGTTAGGGTTAGGGTTAGGGTTAGGGTTAGGGTTAGGGTTAGGGTTAGGGTTAGGGTTAGGGTTAGGGTTAGGGTTAGGGTTAGGGTTAGGGTTAGGGTTAGGGTTAGGGTTAGGGTTAGGGTTAGGGTTAGGGTTAGGGTTAGGGTTAGGGTTAGGGTTAGGGTTAGGGTTAGGGTTAGGGTTAGGGTTAGGGTTAGGGTTAGGGTTAGGGTTAGGGTTAGGGTTAGGGTTAGGGTTAGGGTTAGGGTTAGGGTTAGGGTTAGGGTTAGGGTTAGGGTTAGGGTTAGGGTTAGGGTTAGGGTTAGGGTTAGGGTTAGGGTTAGGGTTAGGGTTAGGGTTAGGGTTAGGGTTAGGGTTAGGGTTAGGGTTAGGGTTAGGGTTAGGGTTAGGGTTAGGGTTAGGGTTAGGGTTAGGGTTAGGGTTAGGGTTAGGGTTAGGGTTAGGGTTAGGGTTAGGGTTAGGGTTAGGGTTAGGGTTAGGGTTAGGGTTAGGGTTAGGGTTAGGGTTAGGGTTAGGGTTAGGGTTAGGGTTAGGGTTAGGGTTAGGGTTAGGGTTAGGGTTAGGGTTAGGGTTAGGGTTAGGGTTAGGGTTAGGGTTAGGGTTAGGGTTAGGGTTAGGGTTAGGGTTAGGGTTAGGGTTAGGGTTAGGGTTAGGGTTAGGGTTAGGGTTAGGGTTAGGGTTAGGGTTAGGGTTAGGGTTAGGGTTAGGGTTAGGGTTAGGGTTAGGGTTAGGGTTAGGGTTAGGGTTAGGGTTAGGGTTAGGGTTAGGGTTAGGGTTAGGGTTAGGGTTAGGGTTAGGGTTAGGGTTAGGGTTAGGGTTAGGGTTAGGGTTAGGGTTAGGGTTAGGGTTAGGGTTAGGGTTAGGGTTAGGGTTAGGGTTAGGGTTAGGGTTAGGGTTAGGGTTAGGGTTAGGGTTAGGGTTAGGGTTAGGGTTAGGGTTAGGGTTAGGGTTAGGGTTAGGGTTAGGGTTAGGGTTAGGGTTAGGGTTAGGGTTAGGGTTAGGGTTAGGGTTAGGGTTAGGGTTAGGGTTAGGGTTAGGGTTAGGGTTAGGGTTAGGGTTAGGGTTAGGGTTAGGGTTAGGGTTAGGGTTAGGGTTAGGGTTAGGGTTAGGGTTAGGGTTAGGGTTAGGGTTAGGGTTAGGGTTAGGGTTAGGGTTAGGGTTAGGGTTAGGGTTAGGGTTAGGGTTAGGGTTAGGGTTAGGGTTAGGGTTAGGGTTAGGGTTAGGGTTAGGGTTAGGGTTAGGGTTAGGGTTAGGGTTAGGGTTAGGGTTAGGGTTAGGGTTAGGGTTAGGGTTAGGGTTAGGGTTAGGGTTAGGGTTAGGGTTAGGGTTAGGGTTAGGGTTAGGGTTAGGGTTAGGGTTAGGGTTAGGGTTAGGGTTAGGGTTAGGGTTAGGGTTAGGGTTAGGGTTAGGGTTAGGGTTAGGGTTAGGGTTAGGGTTAGGGTTAGGGTTAGGGTTAGGGTTAGGGTTAGGGTTAGGGTTAGGGTTAGGGTTAGGGTTAGGGTTAGGGTTAGGGTAGGGTTAGGGTTAGGGTTAGGGTTAGGGTTAGGGTTAGGGTTAGGGTTAGGGTTAGGGTTAGGGTTAGGGTTAGGGTTAGGGTTAGGGTTAGGGTTAGGGTTAGGGTTAGGGTTAGGGTTAGGGTTAGGGTTAGGGTTAGGGTTAGGGTTAGGGTTAGGGTTAGGGTTAGGGTTAGGGTTAGGGTTAGGGTTAGGGTTAGGGTTAGGGTTAGGGTTAGGGTTAGGGTTAGGGTTAGGGTTAGGGTTAGGGTTAGGGTTAGGGTTAGGGTTAGGGTTAGGGTTAGGGTTAGGGTTAGGGTTAGGGTTAGGGTTAGGGTTAGGGTTAGGGTTAGGGTTAGGGTTAGGGTTAGGGTTAGGGTTAGGGTTAGGGTTAGGGTTAGGGTTAGGGTTAGGGTTAGGGTTAGGGTTAGGGTTAGGGTTAGGGTTAGGGTTAGGGTTAGGGTTAGGGTTAGGGTTAGGGTTAGGGTTAGGGTTAGGGTTAGGGTTAGGGTTAGGGTTAGGGTTAGGGTTAGGGTTAGGGTTAGGGTTAGGGTTAGGGTTAGGGTTAGGGTTAGGGTTAGGGTTAGGGTTAGGGTTAGGGTTAGGGTTAGGGTTAGGGTTAGGGTTAGGGTTAGGGTTAGGGTTAGGG